>NC_136427.1:249558717-249568717 GCF_052849685.1 Lactuca virosa
ATTAGCCCACACTATATAAATACAAGAGCCCATATTTAATTAGTCATACTTTTGATCTCTAAATTAATTCTAAATTAATTATAGATCAACACTAATTAAATAATATGATTTTATATTAATATATTAGAACTTATAATATATTAATAAATCATAACTTATACTATTCTCAAAAGATTATCCGTAAATTGTTCGGGTGAAGTGCAACCCAAATGGACCATGCCGGGTCGGGTCAAGTACATACCAGATATAGTTATGGACTTAGACACTATCTCCAACAGTCTCCCACTTGGATAAGTCTAATAACTATAGTTGCAAGTATGACTTCAGGAACCGATCAGCAATCGTAGCTCTTAAAACTCTGTTGAACTATGAAGCGCTATTTTAGATAAGTGATCATATAATCCTCTGTTCTAGATATCAGCCGGACAAATACATGGAACATGGTCTTGCTTATTGTCCACCATTTGTTTCCCGATTTCCGATTTGTTTGACATAGAACTTAACTGAACACATCAATTTAGTTCTGACCGGGCCCGGTACATAGGTCAAAACAAAATCATCGAGGGGCCCAGATATCGCTTCTAATCCTAGAAGGAACAGATAAACTTCGACTCATATGTTTGCTCTACTACTTGTTGAATTACACACAAAAGCACGGTTTATAACATCGAGTTACCAATGCGTTTTCGTGCAATCAATGCATAACCAACTCATAGGCAACAAATCATATCTCTAGGTTTGAAGACTTATATGATATTACCGTATCACGATCACTCGAGATAAATTCCATGAAGTGATACAAGTGAGCGTGGGTTGAATCCAATACTCAGAACTTATGAGCACTCATGAGTGCTGTAGCCCCGCTTTGTCTAACATCTTAGACCTCTACAAGCCAACCCATGACAGTCTTGATTCATATCTACTTCCAACATATGACCGACTGTGGAAAGTTTGAATAATATGATATAAACCATAACATAATTATTCTGGAAGTCAAAACATGCAAAAAGAAATAATAGTAAACGATTGACAAGAGATAGCAACACTTTACTCATAAATAACAGCTTTTATTTATCATCAAATGTCAATTACATTTTACAAATTTCAAGATTATCTAACTACTAAAACTAATATCATCCTTCAGCCCTATGCTCCGAGCATGCTGGAGATGCTTAGCCCGAGTCAGTCCCTTCGTGAGGGGATCTGCTGGGTTCTCATCCGATGATACCCTCTTTGCCACGAGGATTCCTTCTTCTATTCGATGTCTGATGAAGTGATATTTTCTGTCAATGTGTCTGGATCTCCCATGATCTCTTGGTTCCTTGGCTAAGGCAACCACACTATTGCTGTCATAGAAAATCTCCATTGGCTCCTTTATAGTTGGTACAACTCCAAGGTCTCCGATGAAGTTCGTTAGCCATATAGCCTCCTTTGCTGCCTCGCTTGCTGCTATATACTCTGATTCACAAGTGGAACCAGCCAATGTCTCCTGCTTGGAACTTTTCCAAGTAATTGCCCCTCCGTTTAGAGTAAAGACCCAGCCCGACTGAGAGTGGAAATTATCCCTGTCAGTCTGAAAGCTAGCATCACTGTACCCTACAACTCTCAAGTCCTCACTGCCACCGAGGGTAAGGACCCAGTCCTTAGTCCACCGTACGTACTTGAGGATATTCTTTACCGCAGTCCAGTGTGCCTTGCCAGGGTTCCCCTGATACCTGCTAACCATGCTCAAAGCAAAGGCTACATCAGGTCGAGTACACATCATAGCATACATGATCGATCCTACAGCTGAAGCATAAGGTATTCGACTCATTTCTGCTATCTCAACCTCAGTACTAGGGCTTTGTGTCTTACTCAATCTGGTGTTACTCTGGATGGGTAACTCTCCTTACTTGGAGTTATGCATGTTGAACCTTTTCAACACTTTGTCCACATAGGTGCTTTGACTAAGTCCAATTAGTCTTTTACTCCTGTTTCTCAAAATCCTTATCCCTAGGATATAGGCAGCTTCTCCAAGGTCATTCATAGCGAAACACTTCCCAAGCCAGGACTTTACTTCCTGCAGGGTTGGGATGTCATTTCCTATGAGTAGTATGTCATCCACATACAGTACCAAAAAGCTGACTATACTCCCACTAGCCTTGATATAGACACAAGATTCATCTTCACTCCTTGAAAAGCCAAATTCTTTGACTTTCTCATCAAAGCAAAGATTCCATCTGTGAGGTGCCTGTTTTAATCCATAAATGGATTTCTCGAGCTTACACACTCTACTGGGGTACTCTGTACTGACAAAACCCTCTGGCTGAACCATGTAAACATCTTCAGCCAACTTTCCATTAAGGAAAGCGGTTTTGACATCCATTTGCCATATTTCATAATCATGAAATGCAGCAATGGCTAACAGAACCCTAATAGACTTAATCTTGGCCACTGGTGAAAAGGTCTCATCATAATCAACTCCCGGAGTTTGAGAATAACCCTTTGCAACCAGTCGTGCCTTATAAGTGTGTACATTACCATCCATGTCGGTCTTCTTCTTGAAGATCCATTTGCACCCAACTATCTTACGATCAGGTACATTGTCAACCAAGTTCCAAACTTGATTGTCATACATGGACTGTATCTCGCTATCCATAGCCTCTTTCCATTTAGCAGCCTCAGGGCCTGCCATGGCTTCCGTGTAGCTGTTAGGCTCATCCAGATTTACCAGTGTGTTATCACTGATAAGTGTCTCACCTTCTGCAGTAATATGAAAACCATAATAATGCTCAGGTGCATTCCTAACTCTGGTGGAACGCCTCAGAGGTATAGATTCTTCAGTCGGCTCAACAGGAGTTTCCTCCTCAAGTTGAGGGCTAGGGTTTGAGGTTCCTTCACCACTTGACTCTTGAATTTCCTCAAGGTCAATTTGCCTCCCACTGTCTCCTTGGCTCATGAATTCTCTCTCTCGAAAGAATCCTCTTCTTGCTACAAAGACCACATTATCACTGGGTCTGTAGAAGATGTAACCAAAGGATTTCTGTGGGTAGCCGATGAAAATACACCTTTCGCTTCGGGGTTCGAGCTTATCGTGAGTCTCACGTCTCACGAAAGCCTCGCAACCCCAAATCTTGATGTGGTCTAGATTGGGAACTTTTCCAGTCCACAACTCGTGAGGTGTTTTGACAACCTTCTTTGTAGGGACTAGATTAAGGATATGGGCGGCAGTCTCTAAGGCATACCCCTAAAATGAGATTGGTAGCGAAGCTCGACTCATCATGGAACGAACCATGTCCAACAAGGTCCGATTGCGCCTCTCAGCTACACCATTCAACTGTGGTGTCCTAGGAGGTGTCAATTGTGAGACAATCCCACATTCCTTAAGATGGTCAAGGAACTCAGTACTAAGATACTCACCACCACGATCGGATCGAAGCATCTTAATGTTCCTGCCCAACTGATTCTCCACTTCTTGCTTAAACTCTTTGAATTTCTCAAAGGTTTCTGACTTATGCTTGATTAGGTAGACATATCCATATCTACTAAAATCATCAGTAAAAGTCACATAGAACCGATTAGCATCTCTTGTGGCGGTTCTGAAGGGTCCACACATATCCGTGTGTATGAGGTCCAACAAACCTTCACCCCTAGCACAAGTACCAGTAAAAGGTGACTTTGTCATTTTACCAAGCAAACAAGATTCACAACTATCATCTGACTTTAGGTAAAATGACTCCAAGACTCCATCCTTTTGGAGTTGGCCTATGCGTTTCTTGCTTACATGTCCAAGACGACAATGCCATAAGGATGCTTTATCTAAGCTAGTGGAAGAGTTAATACATAATACATTATTTCCTAGATTATCTACAACAGATACAGTTTCATACACGCCATCACAAGGTAATGCTTTAAAATAAAGAACATTATTAAAGAAAGCATCAATACTACCATTATTATTATCAAAATAAAAGGTAAAACCTTGGTTATACAATGCATGAAAGGAAATAACATTTCTTGCCATTTCTGGCGAATAATAACATTTATTCAAATCTAATGTAAACCCACTATTTAGCACTAAGGAATAAACTCCTATCTTGGTGACAGGTGAAGCTTTCCTGTTTCCCATGATCAAGTTTATCTTTCCCTGCTCCACATTCTCACTTCTTTTTAGTCCCTGCAAATCACAACATATGTGAATACCACAACCTGTATCAAGGACCCAAGACTTAGAATGAGGTGAGTTATTAGACAATATAGTGTATATACCTGCATGGTTGGGTTTTACTTTCCCATCCTTCAAATCTTTGCTGGTACTTTGGGCAGTTTCGCTTCCAGTGCGACTTTTCATGGCAATAGAAGCATTCAGCCTCATTAGGGTTAGCAGAAGGAGTGACAAAACCTTTCTTGGTTTTGCTTGAAGAGGAGCCTTCAAGGGTCTTACCCTTGGTACCCTTAGAAGGGTTCTTTCTCTTCTTCCCTTTGCCATGCCCGATTGCCAAGACATTGGCCGCAGTTGGAGTAGGAGTAGGAGTAGTAACAACCGACTTACCCTTTAGACCACTTTCGGCGGTCTTCAAGAGTCCTTGAAGTTTGCTGAGGGTGACTTCTTCCTTGTTCATGTGATATGTCATGCGGAATTGATCATAACACGATGGCAAGGAGTGCAAAATGATGTCTATTGCTAACTCCTCAGGGAAGTTCACATTCAGCTTCAGTAAACGGTCCACATACCTTTGCATTTTCTGCATGTGGCCCGTGATGGGTTCACCATCCTTCATTCGGGTTGTTATCATGGAGGAGATTATTTCATATCGCTCTTGACGAGCATTTTGATGGTAGCGGTCCATCAAGTCCTGGTGCATCTCAAAAGGATAATAGTCCTCATAGGACTTTTGGAGCTCGGCTGTCATGGTGGCCATCATGATGCATGCCACTTTTGTAGCATCTCTTTCATGTGCCTCATATTCAATAAGCTCTTCAGGAGTAGCAGTTGGCTCGGGTACCTTCAGCTCCTTGTCGAGAACATATTCTTTGTTCTCATACCGAGTGACCATCCTGATGTTTCTGATCCAATCTGTAAAGTTGGACCCATCAAAGATGACTCTCCCACAAAGATTCATGAGAGGGAAGGAGCTAGTAGGGTTTGAGCCAGAAGCATTGTTATTGGAAGACATCTAAAAAGAAGAGGGAATAGATTAGATTAGATATAGAGATAGTCCTTAACAAAACACCCAAATGTAATATTAAGGCTAGGACCCAACACAATATTTTATAACTTAGAAGAGGGATGCCGTAATCTAAGCTATAAGATATTTGAAGGTAGGTGAATGACGATTCACCAATTTCCACCATGAAAAACGAAATATTTAATTAGGTTTTAATTGGTTTAGAAACTCCTAGATTCTTTGAGATTCATTGAACTTTCTTCAATGGCATGTTTCAATCTCGAGTGTGCCCTTCAAGTTTTGTGACTGGGATGCCGAGGATCACAAAAAAAGGTGTGAAGTAACCATGCAAATTACTTGGTACCCTTAATGTATTACCCCTCAATCGATGTGCCGGTTAACCACACACGCTCCATCGATACTATGATAAACATTAAGTCACCCTTTACCTACCTTGTTAAGTTCAAGTTAGTGTGCCGGTTAACCACACACGCTCCACTAACGACTTAAACAAAGTGTAAAGTGTAATTTCATGGATTAGCACCTTATTCACATTTTCCTAAAATAACTAAGATTGGGAATTCAATAAAGTTTAGTTACTTTAGTATTATCATTATACTTTTAATGAGAATTTATAAGTCCTTGTCCTACCCGTTCGGCTAACGACCCTCCACCGATCAAGGAAGCGGTGGGTGAGAGTGGACACCCATTAAGTTGCCATTTTATAGGCAACAACCTTATACCCCCCTTATAGACCGGCTTCGTGAATGAGGCGTACTAGCGGTAAGACGACTTGATCTTATACATATATAAATATTATTAAACTTATAATATTATAAAGTATAAGGGTTGAATTTTAACTTTTAAAATTCTAGGGGTTTGAACTAAAGTTTTTTAATATGACTTTACATGTTCCAAAACTTGAGGGCAAGTTTTGTAAACTTTCAAAACTTTTCATTTCTCATAACTTATGAGTTAATGGTTATTAAAAATGAAGACTCTTCATTTTTTGTAACCTATGTGTTCTTTTAATGGTTATTTATAAATGTGACTTTTGGTTATCCATAACTTAAGAACTAGTTATGGACTCCATTAAAACACATAAAGATCAAGAATTAATCTAATCAATTATTAGCACATAATTTCTATGATCTTCTAAACTCATATGTTTATGAGTGTTCATATCAAAAATTTCAAGAATCGTAAGTACATATACAAAACTTGAAATTTTGATACGAGCTTTTGAACAAAACTTCGATTTTCAAGTTTTTTTTTTTTTTTTTTTTTTTTGTTGCATCAAGTATCAAATAAACAAACCTGTCTCTGATACCACTGATGGGTTTTGAGCATTCTAACACTCCTATGGTGTACATGCAACCCTAGAAACCTTGGAAATATGTTTGACTAAGATACATGCAAATAATTATTTTTCCAAGGTTCTTATCCTAACTAGCATGGCATGGGATACTTGAATCAAATAAAACTAGTAGAATTACTTACCTTGTAGTAGTAGTTGATTGCTTGGAGTTTGAGAGCCTAGCACCAATAATGTGGATGCCTCAAATGGAAGTCACAAATCACCACAAACTTGGAAACTTGAGAGAATAGTCACAAACTTCTTGAAATCGGCCCTCTTAGTTTACACACATCAACTTGTCTTATTTCAAGAACCAAAGCCTCCTTTATATAGTGTGGTGGATTAGGGTTACATCCATGTAAACCCTAATACCCATGTCTTTTCATTTCCATGAGATCCATGGGTTAAAGCTCCATGGAGTATCCATGGACTTTCCATGCAAGCCTAGCCCATTCCATATAAGCATTAGCCCACACTATATAAATACAAGAGCCCGTATTTAATTAGTCATACTTTTTATCTCTAAATTAATTCTAAATTAATTATAGATCAATACTAATTAAATAATATGATTTTATATTAATATATTAGGACTTATAATATATTAATAAATCATAACTTATACTATTCTCAAACGATTATCCATAAATTGTCCGGGTGAAGTGCAACCCAAATGGACCATCCCATGTCGGGTCAAGTATATACCAAATATAGTTATGGACTTAGACACTATATCCAACAGTACATGCAAACCCTAAAGCTTTGGATCTAGTTTGTCTAATGAACATGCAATAATCATCCAAAGCCATAAAACCTAAATCTAGTATGTGATAATCGACATTAACATAAGAATAGGGTTTAGATCTTACCTTTGATTGTTATGTAGTAATAACAATCTATTCCTTCTTGTAATTGGCTTCTGAAAGCTTAGTGTCACAAGTGTCACACCTCTAATGGCTCACAAACACCAAGAGCAAGAGGATGACTTGGGAGAAGAGAAGGAGGCACCAAAAAACGTCCAAGAACCCTAAGGAAAGCTTAACTTCGTTTTTGGTGCCCTAGGGGTCTTTAAATATGTGAGGCTATTAGGGTTTTGAACTAGGAAACCCTAATATGACTGCTTAGGCCCTAAGTAGCCCATGGACTCCTCCTTTAGAGGCCTTGGACGAATTCTAATGGGTTTCCCCATAGATTTCGTCCACTCCATCCTCTATGGAGTCCATTAGCCCAATATCCAACTATCACACAATTGACAGTTCTAGTCCCCTTTATTTAATTAATGTCTTTTAGCCACAAAATTAATTCTGATTAATTCTTGACTATTATTAATTAAATAATATGATTTCTCTCTTAATATATTATTCATATAATATATTAATAAATCATAATTAATATCTTTCTCCATAAATCATCCTATCAAGTTGCTTTGGTGAAGGCAACCCAAAAGGACCATGCTCGCAATCGGGTCATGTACATACCAAAATAGTTATGGGCTTAGACACTAATCCAACAATAGTTTCCATTTAAAGTTGCATTGTAAGGAAAAAGTTTTTTCTGCATTTTATAAATAAATAAAATTTTTGTTTTACTTTATTTTATATCTCCTTGCAATGGCATTTATGGAAAGTTAATGTTTGTATGTTTCTAGCAATAATGAATTTGATTCTTTCATCCGTGGTAGTGTCTAAATTTACCAAATAAGGAAAGATTCTTATCGCCCAAGTTTCAATTGGACCGAAACTTGGAATCATGCAGGTTGTATTGCATGATGAATGAGAATTTTAATTTTTTGGAAAGTTAAGACTAATTCCCTGACCACATGTATATGTGAGTCAGGTGAAAGACTAAATGATCGGGTATACTAGATGTGTGCAGGTCAAAGTCCACCACAAATATCGATAATACTATTCGTCATGATTTACTAAAGTTTAGCAAATATGGTTGTACCTACAAGTTTAAGAACAAATCTGAAACATTGGAAAAGTTTCAATGTATGGGAGGGCGAATGGGAAGAATCAAGTTAGGCAGAAAGATAAAAGTTTCTCAAATCTGAAAAGATAGGAGAGTACTTTAGTATCATGTTTTATGATCATCTTAATGATTATGGAACCATATCACAATTTGATTCTCTAAGGACATCTTAGTGCATTTGTATGGCTAAGAAGAGGATTCATGAATTGTTGGAATGGTTAAAATCAAGAAGATGAATCATACTCCATTCCAAAACAATTCTTGGAGTTATACTCCAAGATGGTAACCTTGAGTGACATAAAGAAGGGTTTAAAACACTTATCAAATGTAGAGTAAAATGTTTTCTACTCTTGAAAATTTGAAATTGGTAAGTTGCGTTGTCTTGGATAAAACAAAGACCAACTGAGACCAATTGTGTGAAGTGTTTATCTTGATAAGAATCCGCACTAACTCTTGAATATTTGTTTGTTTGTCAAGGAATGGTTCTTGACAAAGAGAAACTTATATGTCAAGAGGACAGTGTGAGTCTTGAAGGTCTTGAAAGTTTCAAGAACTAATCAAGGATAAAACCTGTTGTTTATCGCTAGCACACGACTTGAGGATTGTAACCTATCGTGTTGACATAATTCTTGTTTCTGTGCCTATTACGGTAAAGTTGACTATGTATGTGAGTTCTGTGAGTTCTCAATTGTGTGCATGACAACTTGGAAGCAATGGTGGGCCCTTGTGCTACCAAGAGGCAAGAAATCAAGATTGAACAAGTTCAATTCATATGAGTTTGAGTTTGTCACTAACCTTGTCTTGTGATTATGGTTTTGACAAATTCACATGGATAGGAACACATACACCATAAAATCTAAGTGTCATAAGGTTTCTTTCCGATTCATGAAAATGATGGTGAGGAAACGCTTTCACTAAGTAGATTTTAAGTAGATAGCAATTGTGATATTTGCATTCTCAAAGTCGTTAGTGGAGCGTGTGTGGTTAACCGACACACTAACATGGACTTGTGAGAAATGGCAAAAAGGTCTAAACGTTATGATTACGGCATCCCTCTTCATAATTGTTTAGACACACATGTGAGCTATCTAAGGAAAGGTGTATGAGTCTGAGAAGCTTAGATAAAGTTTTGTCGAAGTATCTCGTATCAAGAAATCTGAACTTTGGTGATGAAAGTCAATAAAGTATTGATTTCTAGAAGTCGATTTCTGAGTATATGTCAAAACTAGTGGGAGCATAATTGTTGTGCTAACTAATTATTATGCTAGTGGGAGCATAATCAATTATGATAAGTATTGTTAATTATACAAAACAAAAGTTTCGCTTGGGAAAGGTTGTTTTGCTATAATTAAGGGAGAGGAGATTATACTTCATTTCAAATCCTAAAAGTTTGGATTGAGATTTTAATCATCTTTAGTCAAGAATATATATATGAATTTTATGTTAGAATGGTTCAACATAAGGGAATTCTATATATATTTCGTTCTCAAATTTCGATTATGATTACGGCATCCCTCTTCATAGT